>NC_048218.1:84702032-84729905 GCF_002007445.2 Ailuropoda melanoleuca
GAATACAAATTACAATAATTTCGGGGTAATAGAGTGTTTGAATATCTACAATTTAAGGGAAGCAAAAGCCAGGAAAATTATTACATTTGCTTGAGTTAAAACAGTTACAGACAACAACAAAACAACATCAGCAACAACAAAAACTTATAGAAACGGGAGGACCTGTGATCCAAATTCTACCTAGACTGAGGAAAGGTGATTTTATAGGAAAGCAGCCCATACTACAATTAATGAGATCAAGGCTGATTTGGGGAAAATGGGCTGGGAAGGAAATAAAGCTTATAATGCCACTGATCTGTATTAGGTTATGGAAAGCATTATGCAAAGAGAATTGGGACATAATTTATATTTTATCTGAAATGAGTTGTCAACCTGAATTATCTTAGAGATTGGTGGCAGAAGAATGGAATCACTTTTTTGGTTTTGTTATTCAAAAGATAAGACTGCAGGAAAACAGAAAAACAATTTGATGCTATGTTAAGGAAAATAAGTGCGGTCTGTTACAAAACATTGTGCTCATTTGCTTAACTCTCCTTTCCTTTTTGCTCCTTCTCAGTGTGGAAGCTTGTGGGGGGAACACTGTCAAATCATTCTTCCCTAGTTACCATTTAGAATCATGTCTGAAACCTTGCTCAGCATCTGGGTGAGGGCCAGCACCATGCATTAGGGGTTTACTTAGCGGGTAAGGAAGAGAGCAGAGATAGATGTTAATCCACAGGAAAGCAGATTGTCCCGGTCAGACCTTTGTCCATGAGTCATGTGCTTCCCTCTGTCTCCTGGGGCTCTGGGCAGGACACTCTTGGGACCTCACAGTCCAGGCCTCTATCACTGGGGCCCGTGCAGATTGGCACCTGAGCAGAAAGCATGTCAAATGGCCAGGAGGTGTCAAATTTAGTGCTTGAAAATTTGGAAGTCAGTCTGGCATCAGCTTGAACCCCAGCTTTGCCACCTACAAGTTGTGTTACCTTGGGCAAGCTCATTACTCTTTCTGAGCTTCAGTTTTTGCAAGTATAAAATGGGAATAATAGGAGCACTTGGGTCTGTTCTGAGCTGAAAATGAGAAAATCCTTAGCAAATGCCTAGCATCATGCCTTAAACTTGCTAGGGGTTCACAAGCTACAGGTGATATTATTATGTAAAGTGCCTATCATTTACAAAGTGCTCAATAAAGGTCTTGTTAGCTGTGACCATATGAAAAGTGAGTGGCTATTTCTCCATGGTTCTTGCCCCCAAATCCTCTCTGGAAATGTCCATGTCTTAGTGAAACAGCCTCCAGAAGCAGAGATGATGTGTTCATAGTGAGGTGAGGCAGTGTGGCCTGGGGTCTAGAGTCAAAGGAACTGGGTAGAAGCCTGGCTCTGCCAATACTTGTTGTGGGACTAGGGACAGGACTTCTTAGTTCTGTCTTTGAGCTTCAGTTTTCCTGTCTTAAAAACCTCCATTTTATGATGATGCCTACTATACTGAGTTGTGGGACTCAGATTAATGCCATGTGAATTCCATGTGTAATGTACAAAATGAGGTAAGACGCAAGTTCACCAACTATCAAGAGGCCCTCATGGCCTTCCTCTCAAAAGAAAGGGTATCTGGACCACTCCTGCATCCTTACTGGCTCTTTATCAACTGCCCTCACTATTGTTTTGCTTTTTGAGGAAAAATTCTTTTAAAGAATGGCCTGCTTCCTCACCATCTGCTCAGTCTTTTAATGATAGTGAAACTAATTTTGATGCTTAACCTTGTTTTGGAAAGTGATCTCTCATTTCACCAATGAATTAGTGAAATCCAAATCATAAATCTAAAGCCCTTCCCATTCGAACTGTCTGTGACATTTGACATGATTACGCGATCCCACCTTAATCCTAACAACAGACAACATTTCTTGAAGGGCTACTTCCTGCTGTACTGTACTAGCCACCTGCCCATTCTATTTAGGAGGAAACTGAGGCACAGAGATGATAATTAACTTGCTCAATGTCACAGAACACCCACATAAGTGTCAAAAAGAAAAAAAAAAGAGAGAGAGGTAGATTGGAACCCTGTTAATGCTGATGCTTCTTGGTACTTTATCCTTTTCTTAGCTTCGATTTGGAATCTTTCTCTATGAAAATACCCAAAGCACTGTGTACTTTTCTAATGGCATCTGTCTCACTCCTAACCCCTGGAATGTGATAGATAATCTATAATCTCTTTGAGGACATCCTTTAGCATAACGTCTTTTTGGGACAAATTATTTTTTAACAAAGAATCTTTAGATTCATTAGACAAAGAATCTTTCCTTGGACTGATAAATCTGAAGAGTGAACACTAAGCAGGAGCATGAAAACATCAATTCCTCCCTGGCTCATTTATAACCAATGTAACACTGACTTTCTTAAGCTCAGAGTTCCCTTAGAGTGAATTGGTCAATAGGTTTCTCAATACTATCTCAGGGGTAGAGAAACAGAGCTGAAGTGCCCGGATGTGCACACTTTGTTTAGAAGTTGCATTTGAAAGTCTCATTGCTGTTCTGACTGATGACAAAAGATCCCAGCCAGGGGAGGTGTAATGTGAGTTAGATAAACTCTAGGTAAGGCAATGCTCCGGAGAGGAATTTGAGCAAGTTTGTGTGATGCCTGGAAGGCCATAAACAAGAGACAATGAGTGTTGTTACATTTCCTGCTGACCTTTATTTAACAGAACTTTCTTATTAGAAACGAGCTTGCTTTAGCTTATTGTTAAAATTGCTGTTTGTTCACCTGCTTTGAAAAAGGAACAGGCAAGAGTGAGCATGGTGGTAGATTAAGAGTTTGCCTACTCGGTGTTGGTGTAGTGTTCTCTTGATCTCTTTTCTAAGGTTATAATTATATGAATATAATGAATATATAATGAATATATATAATATGTACCTAATATTATATAAATATACACATATATATTGGGCGGAGGGGCCGATGTATGAAGTCGATGCAAAGCACAGCGTGGGACACAATGGTATTTTAAAGGAAAATGTAGTAAGATATAGGAGGACTGCTAGATATAATGAAACTTCGATTTTTGTAAGTGAAAATAATTGAATATGAGCAATTTCATAGGGTTCAGCTTTTTACAAGACACCTCAGCTTATACCGACCCAAATCCTATAATGTAAGTGACACTATCCCACTTAACAGAGACGAAGCTCAGAGAAGTTAAATGGTTTTCCCAAGGGCATACACTAAATGAATTTTGAACCCAGGTCAACTTTCTTTCTGTTCCATAAAGGTAACTTTTTATAAATGTGTCTCTTCATGAAATTTGTAAGTAGAATTAAAAAAAAAGCAAAAGGATGTATGTGTTTAACTATGTAATAAGTAAGTAGCAAAATGTAAAACTGCTGAAAGAGTTCAAATCCTAGAGAGGTCCCTCTAGCTTGGGGGACAATGAATGGAAAGGGAGAGGGAAAATAGAAAGGGTTGAGAGAAGGTTCTATCCAGAAGGGGACATTGGAGAGTTGGTACAAGTTTGACAGGTGGAAATGGAGAGTGGGGCGGGGGGAGACATTTCCTGGGTGTTTAAAGTGCATTGGGCCAAGGGACAGAGGCATGAGGATGCTGTGATAGGTAAGTTTGAGGAGTGGCAAGTGGTACAGTTCAGTTGTATTAGAGGGTAAGAAAGGCGAGGTAAAGATTAGGTTGGAAATTTATCTGGACATCAAAACTTGGAGGACTGTGATGACCTGTCCTGTTGGATGAGACTTGATTTGCTTGGCTAAGCAAGATCCACTGAAGAGCTCTGATGGCAGAGGTTCCATGATCAAGGTCATGCCTTGGAGCTACTTGTTAAGAAAGGCTAGGGTCTCCCCCTAGGGTAGAGGGGTGGGTAGAGATTAGAACAGTTTTTTTTATTTTTTCTTCGAAATTCATACGATAGATCTGTGTAGGGTGGTTATTAAAGTTGTAGGCCTTACCCAAAAAGATTGTGATTGAATACAGGCCACATGAGTTGATATTTTTAAAAAGCTCCCCCAGGTAATTCTTATGCCAGAGATTTAAGGGTAGCACTTGGGAAAAAAAAAAATCAGACTAGAGGCAAGGAGGTTCGTGAGCAAACTATCATAATAACCAAGGTGTGAGAACAAAGGGGCTTTATTTGCATAGGGAGGAATAAAGATACAGACACATACGATTTTGAAGGAAGACTCAATAGGACTCAGGCCAATTGGGTCTATAGTTGGGGAAGGATTCAAAGAAGTTGGGCCATCAGTAACACAATGAATGGAAACCTGAGGCAGAGTAGATTTTTTTTTTTAAAGGTTTTATTCATTTGACAGAGAGAGAGACAGCCAGCAAGAGAGGGAACACAAGCCGGGGGAGTGGGAAAGGAAGAAGCAGGCTCGTAGCANCAATTGGGTCTATAGTTGGGGAAGGATTCAAAGAAGTTGGGCCATCAGTAACACAATGAATGGAAACCTGAGCCAGAGTAGATTTTTTTTTTTAAAGGTTTTATTCATTTGACAGAGAGAGAGACAGCCAGCAAGAGAGGGAACACAAGCCGGGGGAGTGGGAAAGGAAGAAGCAGGCTCGTAGCAGAGCAGGGAGCCTGATGCGGGGCTCGATCCCCATCACTCCCTGAGCCAAAGGCAGATGCTTAATGACTATGCCACCTGGGTGCCCTGGCAGAGTAGATTTATTAGGTCTTACCATGAGTTCAGTTCTGCCAAGTGAGTTTGGAAGTGTAGACAGCAGCCATAATGTCTACCAGGTGGCAGGCAATGGGGACTTGGGTTGGGGAGCAAGGTCACAGCTGGAGAGATGGTTTGGGATGAAAGTAGTGACAGTATTTTCTTTTTCTTTTCTTTTCTTTTCTTTTCTTTTCTTTTCTTTTCTTTTTTTTCTCTCTTTCTCTTTCTTTCTTTCTTTCTTTCTTTCTTTCTTTCTTTCTTGTCTCATTTGTTTTTTTAAAGATTTTATTTATTTATTTGAGAGAGAGAGAGCATGAGCAGGGGGAGAGGCAGAGGGAGAGGGAAGAGCAGACTCCACGCTGAGCAGGGAGCCGGATGCAGGGCTCCATTCCAGGATCCTGGTATCCTGACCTGACCTGAAGGCAGATGCTTAACTGACTGAGCCACCCAGGTGCCCTGAGACAGTATTTTCAATTACTGAAAAGTATAACAAAAAATAAGGAAAGGAAAAAGAGGATCCAGCAAAGTGGAAAGATAAGAAAGAGCTGTAAAGTAGGAGGGGACCTGGGAAATGAAACATAATTAAAATGAAGGAAAAGAGAGGATTTCAAGAAAAAATCAATCATTCTGTGTGTGTGTATGTGCGTACTATATATATATATAAAATATATAATAGGTACCATGTGTATTATATATATAATACACATATATATATGTATAATACATATAATAATATATAATTGAGGGTCATGAGGGCTGTGAAAAAGCCAAATTGGGTGACTTTTCCTGCAAGCACAGGAAACCACTGTGGTCAGTATTCATATACCAGTGCTTTAAAAAAAAATGAATGGGGAGCAAGGAAGTGGAGGTGGTAAATGTAGACTACAATTTCAAGATGTTTTTGACCAAAGAGAGCTCTAGTCATGTTCCAGGGCTCATAATCTCACCATCTATCCAGATACTCAAGCCAGAAGTCTAAAATTGTCCTCGACACCTCTTTCTTCTTTACCCCCATCCTCTCAGAAATTAGCCAATTACCAACTCTCTGATATGACTTGTTGAACATGGCCCCTCTGGCCGCTTGTCTGCCATTTCACTGCTACCTGGTCTAAGCCACCCCCATCTGAATGATTACAATAGTCTCTCCATTGACTTTCTGTACCCATTTTCTCACCTCTGTCTTGATCACCACATTGCGGCAGATCAATGACAGAGACACCTTTGCAAAGCACAAGTATCTTCTCTGCCTCCTGCTTAATACCTTGGATGACTTTCCACTGCTCTTTGCATAACGAGCAAACTTCTTCACAGGACCTGTAGGGCTCACCTAGCCAGATGCTTTTTGTCTCTTCAGCCTCATCTTTACCACATGCTGCTTGATCCCTGCTCTCTAGCCACACTGGCCCTTCCTCAGAGCACAGTCCTCATTTACTCTCTGTAACAGGCTCCTTTTTATCTCATTCATTAATTTAAAAAAATGGATTGCCTTTCACGGAGTGCAAGCTCCGTAGGGGTAGGAAGTCCCTACCCCCTCCCAGCCTTTCCCACACACAGGTATGACACTTGATAAACGTTGAATAAGTGAGGGTGCCGTGCTTTAGCCTTGTACATGCATTTTCTCTGCCTAGAAAGCTTTTCCTCTAATGCCTGCTGCTTTCACATTTTTTTCTTTTTTTTCACTTTCATGCTTCTTCATTTAGCATCTTAGTCCTTTCTTCTTCAGAGAAGCTTTTCCTGACATTTTTGAGTACACTAATGTCTCTAATTAAATAATCTCTTAGCACTTATTACATTTGTAATTTTACAATTATTGGTGTGACTATTAGAAAAATATCTTTCTCATCCAGCACTAGAACGTCCATGGTTAGGGATGGGGTCATTTGTGAGCTGGCTCAACATTGTACCCCAATACCCATCATAGTGCCTAGTCCACAGCGGATACTCAGTAAATATTTGTTGAATAAATGAATGCATAGTTGAATGAATGCTGACATGAAATGAGGACTGATCAATTAAAGGCTAGCAGAATGGAGAGTAGATATAGATTTTTTAATGTGGACACCTGAGCACATCAGTCTAGGGTAAGAATCTTCTTCCAGTAAACAAACTAAACACCACATGAAATCAAAATTACACACAAGGCAACGTTTCATATAGGCATATAAATCAGAGCATATCTCCTATTTTTTATACCATTTTTTCGCAGTTGCATTTCAGCAGACACTAGATCTACTTGTCAGGAGGGAAATAGGCCCAGAAGATTGAGAAGCAGGTTGTAACAGACATGTTTTTTTAAAGACTTTATTTATTTGATAGCAAGGACAAGCAGGGGGAATAGCAGGGGGAGAGGGAGAAGCAGACTCCCTGATGAGCAGGGAGCCGAATGTGGGGCTCAGACCAGGACCCTGGGATCATGACCTGAGCCGAAGGCGGATACTTAACTGACTGAGCCACCCAGACGCCCCTGTAATAGACATTCTTTGGCCAGTTTTCTTTGTACCATGGTTATCGTTATCTTTTATACACCCAAAGAGATTTTCTCAAATTTGGTAACATATTATCTAGGCCTTCCTTCTCCTTTAGGTATGAACTTCCTCTCTCTCAACTTTTTTTTTTATTCATTCCAACAGAGAATTGAGTCCTGTACTGTTCTATTTTTATGTTTTTAAAGCAAATAGTTACCTTGAGTTGTCTACACAGAAGCCCCACATGGCTGTTGCCAAGCACCACACAGGATCAAATAAAACTGCTAGGAAGTGAGGTTAAAGCAGTCCTTGGTTATTCCCACAGAGAGGGAGAAACTGGATCAATCCTGTTAGAGTTTTGCCTCTAAAGTTAGGTGTTGTTTTCTTCCAGATGTCAGGTTGTTCCCCACCCCCCTTACTTTCTTCATTTGGAATATACCAGGAAATTTAAAAAAATCCAAGGACCATCAGTGGCAAATTCCACTGGAATTTCAGAGGAAATTCCAGATCACTTTGATGGAGCTACAAACACTTCACATGGTCAGAAATTTTCAAATGATTGTGCGAAACTAAATTCAAGACATTCAAGAATTATCTCATGGGCAAGCTTTACCAAGTGAGGGGTCCTGGATGGCTCAGTCAGTAGTCGGTTAATCATCTGTCTTCCCCTCAGGTCATGATCTTGAGGTCCTGGGATGGACCCCTATCCATCTCCCCGCCCCCACTGCTGTCCTTGGGCTCCTTGCTCAGCAGGGAGCCTGTTCTGCTCAAGGATTCTCTCTCTCCCTCCCCTTCTGCCCCTCCCCCTGCTCATGCTCTCTCTCTCAAATAAATAAATAAAATCTTAAAAAAAAAAAAAGATTTACCAAGGGCTTCTCTCTCTACCTCATAAAGTGCTGTATGCAGCACATCTGTGAGAAGCAACCAAGATTGTAGATTTGCATTTGAATTGCCCTTTTTTTTTTTTTTAACTTCCTAAGAGTTTCACTTGGAAAGATACTTTACTTTTGTAGGTAAGTTATGGAGTCAGATGTTTGACCTTTACTAGCTTTCCAGTGAAAAATTTAATAATTAAAAGACTTTTAAAAGTCTAACCAAACTCATTATCTATAAAGTCCTGAACTATGTCCCAAGTACAATGGAATTCCCCAGACATGTGTAGTGTTGTAAGGGCTTTATTTCGACAGAGTTCCAAATTGAATCTTCCTTTGGTAGAAGCCTACGTGGATTGGTTTTATGAATTATTTCCAATGACAGAGATGTCTGTGAGTAATATAATTCCATGGAGAAACAGGCAACATCAGAACTCACAAAACCCCCTTTTCCTTCTTCTTCCGTAAGAGCCCTGTCTGCACCATAGTGCACAAAGGGGATTCAGTGCAACTAAGTTTTGTGTGGTTTCTAGAACCCTACATCTCCAGTCAAGCAGCCTGGTAAGTAATGATAAGACGTTTACCTGATTTCTGTACTATGGCTCTACCTTGGGGAATAGGGTGAAGAGAAGAGTGTATATCAATCAAAAAGTTATTCTTAAAAAATCATATATAATTCATTCTGTTCACCTAAGAATTATAAAAATGTCTTGTCTGCTATCAAGGAGTTTGCAACCTAATTACCTGGGCTAAAGATTACACTTTAAAAATTAGTTACATGTTTTACTACTTGCCTAACTATTCTTATTTACACATTGAGTGGGTCTGGTGAAAACTGAAAATGAGCTTCCATGTCCAGAATATTCTAGAGTTTTAATTTCACACTCAGGAAAATACCAAAGTGACAAGGAACCTGCACGTGGGATTCATCTGACTTTTTCCCTATTTAGTACAAATGCTGGCAAATGTAAACCAAAGCCCTGCTGTCTGGTGGTATAAGCATCTTCTCTCTCTTTCCTAGGAAGTCAGCAGGCTTGACATTTTGACAGCTGATTTATTTTTCCCCTCCCCCTGAGCTGAAATTCTCACCCAGGCTCATCTGTCACCCTGGCTTTGATGAGGAGGGGGTTTAGGTGTTTGCTGTCTGAGGCTGTCAGACTTGAAGTTGGCTTCAAATGAAAAGCTCCACCATACTCTTTAGAAAACCAGGGTAGCGGCTGTGGGCAGACAGAAGAGTGGAGAAGGGATGGGGAAACAGTCATTGAAGCAGCCAATATAAGCTGGAGAATATGAGAAGAAGAGATGAGAGGACAGGTGAATGAGAAGTTAGTAAGCACAGGGCAGGTCCAGGGCTATCTTATTAGAAAATAGTTTCATGCAGCACTTTTTTCTAAGGTACATGATTTATCTATCCACTTGGTCATTTACCCTCCTTAGGTCAAACTGGACACTAAGAAATCTAGTATAGACCGGCCTTGCTTGCTTCCTTCCAGCAGGTCGTTCCTTCCGTCCTTCCTTCCTTCCTTCCTTCCTTCCTTCCTTCCTTCCTTCCTTCCTTCCAGAATTACTTATAGAGCATTAACTACTTGCCAAGAACTCTACCAGGCCCTGGAAATACTGAGACGATCATGACCCAGTCCTTAACCTCCTGGGACTTACAATTTAACTGGGGAGGAGGGCAGCAGGTTAGTGAATCAAAGATCCCAGCGCAGTGTGCTAAGGGCCATGGCAGAACCCTGCACAGAGTATTCTCAGAGCAAAAAGGAGCAATATTCTGTGAAGATTTAAAACAAAAAATCAAACCTTGAAAATCTGTGACATTTTAATGACAATGGCATAGCCACACTGTTGGAGAGAGGCAGCACTATTGGGACCAGTTGCACGTAAAGAGGGGAATTTGAGAAATGACACAATATTAAAGGAAACGCAAATGCACAAATGTGATCATTAGCGATACAAACGGACCTTCAAGAATCTGAAATTGGAGAAGTTGTTGGGTGTCAGGTGAGGTTCAGAACTGATTAAAGAAAAATTTAGCTTATATAGTAGATTCGTATTTGAAAATGTCTTCCAATAGTTTAATTGGAGGTGCTAATTTTTATTAAGCAATGAAAGGAAATTGAATTCCTTTGCATTAAGAAATTGGTAGTGCTAAATCTAGAATAATTGATGATGCTAATTGCCAATTTCATGCATGTCCCGCACTGAAGTCCCATTACCCGATGTGTTCATTGGATCAGTTTAGCAATCATAAAGCCCAGGTAGTCACATTCGGAGATGAAGGTGCTGAAAACACAGCCTGACAAAGCTGAGGGTAGGCACTCAGAAAAAATTCTTTTCTTTTCTTTTCTTTTCTTTTTTTTTTTTAAAGATTTTATTTATTTGACAGAGAGAGTGCGTACACACAAGAAGGGGGAGCGGCAGGCAGAGGGAGAAGCAGACTCCCCATTGAGCAAGGAACCTGATGCAGGGCTAGATCCCAGTAGCCTGGGATCAGGACCTGAGCTGAAGACACTTAACTGACACTTTACTGGCTGAGCCACCCAGGCACCCCAGATAAAGGTCTTTTAACATGAATCTGTAAAATTGGGTTTGGTATCTCAGAAAAGCCGGTATTTTCTTGATTTTTCCAGAATTGCTCCTTGCATTTTGGGTCTAATCAGAAATAGCAAATGTGAAACATTTCCAGAAATTCTGTTTCTGGTGCTGGCCAGGTGCTCAAACACCTTGAGATTTTATGTGATACCTTAATGCTTAAGTGATTCTTAAATGGTATCTACGGATGACTTCGGCGGCATGCAATGCCAAGAAATAAGACCTAAAGGACATACTTGAAACCATATCCCTCATTGCCACACACACACACACACACACACACACACTGTTTAAAAGTTTCATACATACATACATATATATTCATACATATATATATGTACACACACACATACGCAATGTTTAAAAGTTTCATCTGAGATAGTAAAAAAGGGAAAGTAGGTACTATGTGCTATGCACACACATGGTGCTATGCACAGACTACGCCATTTAATCCTCACAACCCCACAAATGATGTGCTATTTCTACCTATGTTTCTGCTGAAGCAAAGGAGGCTCAGGGAGATTTTGACAACTGGCAACGGGTAGAAGTGGGATTCAAACCAAAGTCTTCAGGGTTGTGAAGCTGGGGTTCCAACACTCCCTTATAGTGATGTCTAAAGACTGAGGTTTTCTTAATGAGTCAATTAGTGTTCGTTTAACTTGTTTCACGGCAGTTTAAATATCCTCTCTTGGGGGAAAGGATACATGAAGCACCCACATTGTTCACGGAGGAAAGAAAATCCTTTTCTTTCAGATTCTGCCTTTTAAAACATTCCCCTATCACTGGCAGCCTGTAGTCAGTAAATACATTAAAGAAGGTTAATCTGTCATTCGATTTGTGAGGAGTCTCTATAGCTGAAGGGAGAATAAATCCCGATAGCTTAGGAGTTCTTCGACCTTGAGCAGTTTGAGTAACTTTTGCACCTTAGCTTTTCTAGCTGTTGAATGGAAAGTACAGTAGCTGCTATTGGAGCATACTGTGAGGGTAAGATGACAATAACAATGAGAACACTTACTTTTTAAGCCTCTCCTCTGTGCCAAGTACTCTAATGAGGCACTGATTCACGATGATCACATTTCATCTCTAACCCGAAGAGGTACCAGTGCGGTAACTGAGGCTCTGTAAGATTTTAAAAAATTGTCCCTAGTCACATAACTCTGAAGTAGAGAAGGTGAGACTCAGATCAAGCCTATCTCTTCCTACAGCCTTGTGCTTGTCTTAGACGCTGTGTCCTTTTCCCATCACACTACCTCTAGACTATAAACCTTCGAGAAATATTGGGCTTTATTATTTGTACCCAATTTGGACAATAAGATTATTTGATTATACTTTAATTATTTGAAGACCTGTATTTTATGAATGCTAGACAGGTCACTATTAACAAGACCATGAGACTAACCATGCTGATTTAGAGAGCAATAAATGGAATGTAAATGACTAGTACCATTATTAGTTACTGTTAGTTGAGTTTTATGGCCATATAAAGTACTGGGGTTTGTATGCTTAGAAAGGGGTATTGAGCCCAATTGTATCTTCCAACCTGGTTTTGCCATCCTTTCTCTCATCACTAGCAGAGAAAATATAGAACGTATTTATGTCCATAGTTACTTGTACAGATCTGTGAAGATGTCTTTTTGAAAAAGAAGTCATCTTCGGATAAGATCAAATTCAGGCAAATTGAATTTTTATTTGCTTTGACATAGATTGGAATCAGTGATGTGATATTTTTTCCCTCCTGTGTGGAGAGGAGAAAGAAAATCATCTTGATAAATCTCCTTGACTTTCCTCAAGGTGTTCAGTAGCTTTCTCTTTAGAAAAAGCAACAGGGCATTTTGACACGGCTTTGACCCTCAGGTTGATAAACTTTTGCTTGGAGCCTAATGCTACTGATGGATTTCCATGCGGACGAACATTCAGTTCCTATATTCATCCGTTTCTGCATTCGACAGTAGATGCTATAGATGCTTCTGGGACACAACAAAATTGCTGTTCTCGTAGAATTTACATTCTAGCAGGAGAGACACAGACAATAAAAACTCAACATGCAGTAAGTTGGGGGATATTTGGTATGGTATGGAAAAAAAGCTGGGACTTGGAATAGGAAGCATGCAAGAGGGTACGCGCACACACACACTCCTTTTCTGGTAAACCTAGGTTAAGAAGTAGGAGGCATTGGTCTACTAGAAAGGATGATGCTGAGTTCTTTGTGATGTGCCAACCAAGAAACCCAAGGAGAAAAGGACTCTGGTAGGAGAATAGCACCTCTGCCCAGTCATGCTCAGACCAGCAAATGACTTCAGAATTTGGGGTGAAGATAAAGTGGATGATATGAAGTATGTTAATGGGGAAAAGATGGCCACATGGTTGCAAAAGGAGGTAAAACTGTGTAAGTCTCCTTGTGACTATTAATATAATACCTGCTTTTTAAAAAAATTTAGTAGCTATAAATAAATAGAATAAAATGCACCAATAATATATACTAAGAGAATTTCTAACATTTCAGTATACATTTTTCTAGTTTTTTCCTACATACTTATGTATAAAAATTAGGATTATATTGTATATACATTATTATAGTCTGTCTTTTTAATTTGATATAATAGCAAGACTATTTTTGGAAGATTCATTTGTTATCATCTTTTGGTAAGAGGAGAAAGCTGATCGAAGAAAAGATTGTGATAGCTTGAGAAATGTCTGGTCCAATTATCAACCAATAAAGTAGAATGATGAGTATGTGTGTGTATATGAGAGAGACAGAATAAGGGTGATTGTGGACTTGGTGAATTATGTCTTGGTGACTGATATGTTGGCTGTGTTACCTGTGGGGACTGAGAAAACAAGGCTGACTAAAGCTTTACTTATTTTTTATGTCGGGGTGGATTTTGGACTTGTTTTCTGGATAGCTGGAGAATTATTGGTTTTTCATTACTAGATTACAGCACAAACTGAAAGGGAAAAATATGTGTAAATGCTTTGGTTGATATCTACCAATATAAAGAAGTAATGAAATTAATTTGTGATACAAAGTAGGTTGTTTTGACTAAATTACTTAGTTTGGCTTTCCCCACATCTTACAAAGAAAATAAATTCCATATCTCCCCTATATTTTTCGTGTTGTGGGGTCCAGTCTAGACACATATACCTTGAAGATTTGATATAGGAACTTTTTCCATAAATCTGTGAAAATTGTGAAAAGTCATTTTAGTTTATCAGTAAAGTGTTACGAGCATGTTGACAGCAAAATTTTTCCTATTGACAACTTTTACGGCACAGACTCCTTCTAAAATAAATGTTTGATGAGAGTAGATTCAGAAGACATTGGCAAGATGAGAGTCAGTGAAAATCTTTCAAATAAATATAATTAATGAAAACAATAGAAATAATATTCAGCTGTAAACTTCTGATAGTAGTATGTGAAGTGTGTGTGTGTGTGTGTGTATTTCTGTTTGTGTATCGTAAGCTCTCTTGTTACCTATGGGCTCTCGACTGGTGAGCACAATTGGCTAGAGGATGGGACTTTACAAGGTCAAGGTCACACATTCCACTGGCCACATAGAGGCAGAAAACTGTGTCACAATCATCAATTGCACCAGAAATTTTATACAGTCGTTTCATGGACACATACTCTTGGTCACATAACTAGACAAGAGAGTTGAGCTGGTTCAATAATATTCATCACACTATCAGGAAAAATAGGCATACAACTTTAAGCATAGATGCCATACCCTACAGGGCAATGATGTCAACTTTGTGAATGGCAGTATATACACAGAAGCTCACAAATGTACAAACACAACTGCGTTAGACAAGAGAAAAAGCCCTACTTAGTCTTACCTCCAATATTTAGCTGAAAACAAGCATACCATAACTGTCTCTCACTTTTTTCCTAGTTAATACTGCATTGATATCAAAGTTTTAGAAGAATATTACATTCTTTGATAAATATACAATTATTCTTTGTATCTTTATAATTCATTACAATCAAATCAGTGCATCAGAACCTAGGGTTTTTCAAAAGCTAAAGCAACATCTTTACATTTTGGAGTTGGGGAAGTCCATCGGGGAAATAACGCAACAGCACCGAGAAATGCACTCACGACGTTTCTGCCACTTCACATTGAGGGTCATATGCAATGACAAATTCTGAAACTTGCACCATAGATCAAGTTGGGGAAACATGAGTTTCTGACCATTGCATTTTTGCTTTAAAAATCTCAACCTATGATTTCCTGACATTGCCTTTTCTGATCGAACTATGCCAATCCCATAATAAAGTACAAAGCAGTATTAAGTTCCTCTGCAAATCCACTCATTATCTGCTCGACTTTGGAACCCAACTGCCCTCTCCTCTTTCAAGGAGAATTGTGCTTTTACAGTATTCATTAAAAAAAAAAATGAGAAGAAAAGAAAAAGGTACAACGTCAAGTCCATAACCTCTAACGAATCACTATTTCCATCTGCAGCCTGGCAATAGTCGAAAAGCAGGAATAGGAACAGAGAGAAAGCCCCATCTTTTAATCTAAAACTCTTGCTCTGCTTTAGCAAAACCATTAATACAAACAGTGTGGATCAGCCTTTCAATATGCAAAATGGACGAAGGTACCCAATTTTCTTTGATGATAAATTAAATCTGAAGTAGTTCTTTATCAGGGAAATCCGTGGTAATCTTTCAATTTCCCCCTTTAAAAATTAGACTCTGGCTATCAAAGCACGTTGACCATGGGAATAAAATATTTATCTAACAGGTTTCAAGTCTTAACGACCACTTCCTCTTTGTGATTTTTTCTTAGACCTTTATGCCTCCCACCTACCAAAGTCTTCACTCAACCCTAACAACAGCCCAGCTGGCACCACAGATAAGAAGCAAACTGTTTTTTCCGTGACCTCTAAGCATTCTACTCCAAGGGAAAAGCAACGTGGAATGCACACTCAGCAGGCTACGAGCCTGGAGCCAGTTTGTCCTCGAGGCATTTCTGCCATAAAATAAAATACTATCCACTGTGTTTTGCTCTAAGCTGATCCGTCCCCCACTCCCCTCTCTCCCCTTGCTGCTCTCGCTCCGCACCTGGCTGCGATTCAGACCTACAAGGCACACAGCAAACAAAAGCCCGAAACAGCAACAGATTCCTTTGTTTTACATGCAAATCCTACCTCTGGTAGTTGTCACATCTTCCTCAAAAGCCACGCTTAATTTTTAATGACAGCGATCCGGTGCAGTCCTCCAAATAGCCACCGGTAATCATCATTGCCTCGCGTGCCTAAAGCCTTTCTGGACCATTAATGTCACAACCCTTGCTAACTCATAGCTTTAATACTCTCCGCTCAAAATGTCTGAAAGAGTTTGGGAGGACAATAGGAGTGACAGGCACGCTAGACAGCCATGCTTGAGATTAGTTATCAGAAGCTCCGTGAAAGCTGCTTCATACTGTTTTTAAAGCGTGCAGGAGGTAGGATTTATTAGCCTATGACAGGCATGCTGTTTCTGTTTTTATTAAATACTGTAATAGGCTGCCTGTTAGCAATGCTGTGATAGGTCCAGCATCACTTCCCACTGCTTTCGAATTCTCATATTAAAAAGGGAGAGAGGGCTCAGACTTCCTTAGGAGACCGAGGCGGACACCACCCTGCCTACCGGATCGTATTTCCAGATCCTCTGTAACTATAGAAGAAAGAAATCCTTGTGCAAATGGTATTTGTACGTGCAAAGTGAAGTTGGGGGAATAAACACTTTAGGGTTCCCCAGACAATTCTCTCACTCCCAGTGAGGGACTCCTGCTCTCCCCAGTTACAAAAACAAGAGTTCTCTGGAGTTAGATAAGAGAATCAATCCCCATAGGAAACCATTCCTCGTCATTACTGAGGAAGGATTGAGGGTATGCCTATATGCAAAATCTCAAATGGTCTATCAGATGGGCTGCATGCAGCAATGGGCGCGTTCTTTATTTCAGGCTAACTTACAGAGCTCTGTGTTGCAGTTTGAAGCAATCCTGTGTGGACTGCTGTCAGAGTACAAAGAACCACGGCTGGGTGCAAGGGAGGGGGTGACCCACTCTGGGCAGTCATGATCATGGAAGATGGAAGAAGGATTTCTTACCATTGGTCAGAGACGGGGCTGGAAGTGCTACTCAGAAAAGTTGCTAAGTACTTTCCAAAGAGGGAAACAGAAAAAAGTTCTTGGTAGTTCACAGTGACATAGAGAATGTACCCTGCTTCAACTACCCAGATTTTGTCCTTTTTTCCCTACTGTTCTTTCTCCCCTCCTGCTATCCCAGGAGCAATAGTTATGTAGCCGTTGCTATGGAAACTGAGTGGTCGCTCCAGCAGAGGGGCTGAGGAAGGTTGCAGATGGAATATGGACCGAAATGTACTATGGCCGGCCTATGGAATTGAGAGTAGGGAGCGACTGATGAACACACAAAAACTACTACAAAACAAAAGCCCAAAGGGAGTGATTGTAAATCACCAGTATTTAATTACTGGTCCTTTTGTTATCTGGAAGTACTATTATGATCACAGCTTCCATTATTTGATTATATATAAGAACTGAATATCTGAATTGCTTGCATGTCTGCTAAAAGAAAGACACTTTTTTTTCTTTGCTTTTTTTTTTTTTTAACTCCTGATTGTCAGTTTGAATATGCCTTGATTGTATGTGAATTTTAGTTATTACTTAACTGGTCACAATTTCTTCTAAAAAAAAAAAAAGTCTGATTTAGCAGGGAAATCTCCTTGTATCACAAACTGTAACCCTGTTTCATTCTGAATGAACATCCTCGTAGTGGTTTCTCTGAGGCAAAACCAAAATCACAAAATAATGTAATTTGAATTTCAATAAATAATTCTGTTCCCATTATGTTTGTAGGACAGAGAAGATTTTTTTTTCATTTTTCACATTTGTAGTTCCTCAAATAGGGGGGGAAAAGATTTTTTTTCTTTTTTTTTTGTATTCCATGTCCAAAACCTTCCACCAGCCTTGTGATCATGCAAAAGAAACTATTTCTTACCAGAGTAATTAAAATTTCACAGTTGTAAGGAGTCTGGGGAATACAAAATTATCATCTTTAGTGCCTCAGTTTGTAATTGGAGTAACTGACACCACCGAAGGGAGAACACAAAAATTCCAAAATAAAATTGTTGGGAGGCGATTCTTCAGGATTTTATGAAAATCCTCTTATGGGGCAGGCATATCATCCAAAAATTTGTAATGGAAGAAGAATTATTTCAGGGAGAAAGGATTTATGATATTCTCTTTAAAAATGACTAGAGAGAGTAGTAGTATAAATTGAATATCCCAAATATTTTCTTCAAATGTCAGAGTATTTAACATATGACAAACACCATTAACACCACCATATATCATTTGTAGGGAGGGAGAGGGAGGGATGGAGATAGAGGGGGACAGGGGGAGAGGGAGAAAGAGTGTCAAAAAACTCCCCAATTGGATATTTCCCTCCAATCCTACCTGTGGTTAGTTCAGCAAGTAGCCACTACTCCTACAGGAGACAAATGGACAAGATCTGGATCCCGGGATGGAGGGAGGGGGCGGGTCTGGGGCAAAAGGTCATCGCTGCTTTAGGGAGGCTCTGTCTCTGGCAGGGCAAAGATTACATGACCTCTCTGAAGAAGAAGGGAGTTACTGAAGGACCCATTAGATGGGAGTGGGGTGGGGAGGAAGGTGGTTTGTTGGGTGTCATGGAGGAGTAGTAGAGAATGAGGAAAGGAAACTCAAGGGAGGGAAAGAAGAGGGAGAGGGATCTATGAGGGAGGAAGAAAAGAATTTCTTGAGGTGGCCTGGTCTCGGAAGAGGACACAGGCTTTGAAATAGGGAGGCCTGATTTCGACCCTCGGTTCCGTGAGCCCAATTTGGGGTCTTGTGTAAAATGGGATGCTAAAATGACTGTGGTAAGACCTCAGTGACCATGACAAGGGACGTGACGAGGGAGGAGTGTGGCTCTTTGTAAACTGAACGTTGAAGTAAGTGCTAGTTCGAAACCTGAGGAAGGAGAAAGAGGGTCAGGAGGAGGGAGGTGGTACAATGGGAAAGAGGCGGAGTGAACAAAGGGCAAGGGCGGGAAGAGAAAGAGAGAAGGAGGTGGGACTGGGAAAGAGAGGGGGAAAGTAGAAGAGAAGTTCTCCTGTGGAATCATGGAAGATAGAATTCTTTGTTTGCTTTGTTTTCTGAATCACATGCCAGTAACTGCTGTTGCATTTTAGTTCTCCCCCTATAATAAAGTTTCAGATAATAAAGTCTTCGGTGCTCCCACCTTTTTCAACAAGAGAAAAACTTATGCTGAATTTGTTGAAAAGCATGTTCTACCATTTCGGAAACAGCTGATCTGAGGATTGAATTTAGTCATTCTCAGCGTTGCCATTTTGGATGGTTCCCTGGAGAATGAGGTTTGGGGCAGCAGAAGGCAGGAACTGAAGTGATATTTCCAAGCTATATTGCCAAACACATTCAGCCGGAGTACCCTGTGCATCTGTAACTTGACGACATTCTCAACGGCATCTGCTCTCTGAATGCATGTAAAAAAAAAAGACTTGTTCTGGAAAGAATTTGTGTATGTTAACAAATATTAGGTGGAGAACCGGAGCCTGGGAGAGAGTGATGTGATCACAAATGCAGAGAATTTGCAGTTTACATGCACAGCCTGCAAGTGAAACCATTTAATGAATGGAACGATGAATGCATAATTTCATTATGAGTCATCACTATTACAATAAAAAAAATTGATAGATACATAACCAGAAAGTGTAGCTATCTGTTCCAGATACAGGAGCTAATTATATTCTGGAGTATATAATTTATGCTCTGAGTGACTGCTTTTCCTTTGTTGTGACTATTTTTCTAGGAACAACAGAAAGTTACTTTAGAAACCACTTCCTTCCTGTTATATTCTTGTGAACGCTGAAACTGGCTCACTCTGAAGTCCAAGTTTAGATCCTTGAAAGAGGCACTCTCTAGTGTAAACGTGAAATTTTGGCCCTAGAATATAATGACAAGGAAACAGTTGAAGACAATGTGACATTTAAAGCACAGTGTCTGATTGCCAAGACGTGACGAAATGCCTTTCATTGGTTTACCTCATTTTTCATGAAGATTTTCCTTCAGATTAGAGGTTAAAAGAAAGTTCAGTAAGGAGATGATAATTTCTAAAACTTTACATTTATATATATTCACACACATCAGACTTGATCGTCAGAACAAAGTTATTGGGAGGCAGGGAGATATGAACAGTCCCATTTCCATCTGGCGCAATTGAGGGTGAGGGAGGTCAAATGATTTCCCCGATCACATGACCTGTAAGTAGGTCTTCTAATGCACAACCCAGTGCAAGTTTTACGTCATGAAAATTTACACCTAGCTCCGAATATTTGTCCCGAAATATTCAGAAATATAAGCACTAGAAGAATCTTTTTAACCTTTTGAAGTATAAATTGGATCTTACTGCCCTATTTTTTTTTTCCTTGCCATCTGGCATATATTCATGCTGCGTTTTTCACTTTTTTGTTTGGCAGCTTTTTATGTTTTTAAGGTAGAGTTGGTAAACCTTTTAAGAAGATAAACTATAGATTTTTACAATTCTGCTAACTACAGAATGGACACTGACTAGAATTTCCTGTTAATGGCAGCAGCAGAACAAGACTGTCTGGTCTAGGGGCCTAGAAGCACAAGCCCACCTAGGAACGCCGTGGTTTGGATCGTCTTCCTGAATTCTTTGGTTGCAATTCTGTCCGGTTAAAAATTAGAGAAAGTCCTGCAGAAACTCCTACCTCCCCTCCCCTTCTGTCAGCACTAAATTCCCATAGTGACCATTCTGTATGCTCGTCGTTGAAATGGGAAAAGGAGGTAGGAGATTATATAACATACACCTCAGGGAATTTATCTGAATTTTCAGAATAGTGGAAGAATTCTCTCTACCCCCTCCCAGCAAACACAGACAGAGATGCCCGAGCCTCGCCCGGATGCCCATGAGAAAGCACGGGCACAAGCTAGTTTAACCAACTTTCCGAAGCCATCATTCTCTGGCTGAGCCACTGCATTTGGCAGACAGCTTACTGGGGCTGCGTTTCCATCCTTCTGAAGCCTGTCAGAGTATTGGACGTAAATCAGCTTAAAAATAAAACATAAAATAGAACACTGACAATTGTTGGAGTTTTATTTCATTTGGATTCTCCTACTTCCCAGGGCCTAGCTGCAATTCTCCCGCTCACTGGAAACAGGTACTCAGCATGGTCACGCTCAGGGCACAGTGGATCTGTGCGCAGTCAATGAGAAGATGGTGGCTAGTTGCTATGATTATGATTATGATTATGATTATTATGACTTACGGTGCTGCGGTAATGTGTACACCATTCAGCATTAGATACAGTACCTGCCGCTTTCAATGCAAGTTAATTAAAAGACCTCTGTCTTAAAACAAGACCAACAAATCCCTTTTATGCAGAAGGCTCCAAGATGAGGTACAAAGGACAAAGACTCACATGTATGTTGGTGTTTATATTCATTTGTATATTTTAGAAACTCACTTTATGTGGCTAGCTTCTTAGGGTGGGGAAAGAAAGACTTGGCAAAAACACTTGAACGTCGGTTGTAAAAGGTCCTGCTTTACAGAACTACAGCAAAATCCTGATACACCTATTGCGCCTTTATTAGCTGGAGAAGTTCTAAGTGTTTACTCAATGTTAGACTAGGAAACTTTTAATAAATATTTCCACATTTCATAATTTACTTAGACTAAGAATCAGCAAAATGGATGTCAACAAATACCTTTGTATACTGGAGTGTATTTGTGAAGTTACTTTTATTAAGAGCGTCCTATCAAGGTTAGGTATGATAGCCGCTTCACTGCATGTCCCACTTTTCTCCTTAAATCCAAAACATTGTTTAGTTCTTTTTTTTTTTTTTAAAGATTTTGTTGTTGTTGTTGTTTATTTGACAGAGAGAGAGAGACAGACAGCGAGAGAGGGAACACAAGCAGGAGGAGTTTGAGAGGAAGAAGCAAGGCTCCTAGTGGAGGAGCCTGATGTGGGGCTCCATCCCAGAACGCTGGGATCACGCCATGAGCCAAAGGCAGCCGCTTAATGACTGCGCCACCCAGGCGCCTCCATTGTTTAGTTCTGATGATTTAAAATGTGATGTAAACTTGTGGTTGCAAAATTGGAGTATATAGAAAATATAAACAAAAGTCTCCTGTGATCCTATAATCCACAGGCGATCTCTATTGGTTAAAAAACTAAGATTCTATTGCATATGTACATGTTAATTTTCTCCTTCACTTTATAACATAACATTTCCCATGTTATTATGAAATCTTCAAATCTTTTTAAGGGATGCATCATATTTTGTCATATGGCTCTTCCCTTATCTTAAAAATGCCTGTTATTAAACACACAAGTTATTTATTTTTTCTTTAGGATAATGCTTTACTGAAGGTCTTTTACATAAATCTTAGGCTACATCTCTAGTTATATGTATTTAGGACAGATTTCCACATCTGTATCATTGGCCTGACATGTCTGAACATTTTAAAGTCTCTTGGTGTGTATTGCTAAGCCGCTCTCTTAAATGGTTGTACCATTTTCAAGGTTCCACGGCGGCCTGCCCTCCCATGGCAGGGTAGTCCTTGTGGTTGGAAGAGGAGACTTCGCTCTTCTCTTTCACACAGAGAGGTTTATTTCCCTTTCATTTGGCTTACGGGACTGAAGTGGAAGTCAGGAGCCAAGAAAAAGAGAGAAAAGGAAGGAGGCAAGGAAGAGGGTTATTAATGTGAGAAGTTACAGTTTCCTGAAGTGGAACTGTTTTGATTCCCATCATGGGGAGAGGGAAAGTGAACTTACTGGAACGTCTAGGGTCTAGGGCTTACATTCATGTTGTTCCTACTGCTCAGAGCAGAATCTCTCCCCAGCGGTGGCCTTTGAGTCCTGGGATATTCCTACTCCCAGAAGATGCTGTTGTAGTCACAAATCCACAATTTAAATCTGGTGTGTCTTTCTGAAAATCAATTTGCTTAAAGATTCTGGAGGCAGGAATTTTGAATTTTTGTTTCTGTAAAGTTTTTAGCACAGGTATAAATAAGTAGAATTGCTTTTCCAACATCATTAAACCTGGAATTTTTTAGATAAGCTCAGCAAACACAATATTTTTATGAAATGGAAATTGGAAATCTGGAACTTTCTTTGTCTTCAAGGAGCTCTTGAGGCATTCATCAAAGTGAAGAGAGAACATACCCTTTGTGAGAACCAGTGATGCTAACACAGAAGGGTGGAAGCATATGATTTCTTGGTAAGTAAGAGGAGAACTTTATCGCTTGTTATATGAAAATGGAGTTTGTTACCTTTCTAAGAATTCGGTAGTTTTTGGATATCATACACACAAAAATAGTTCCACAAAATCAGATCACCATCCTGCCAAAATTTCATTCAATCAAATCTTAATTTACAGAGGAGTTCATGTTTTAATCCCTGCCAATGAAGTAACTCATTGTGTGTGTGTGTGTGTGTGTGTGTGTGTGTGTGTGTGTGTGTGTGAGAGAGAGAGAGAGAGAGAGAGAGAGATTTTAATGCTATTCCTAATTTATCTTTTAAAAGTATACTAGTTCTAAAATTATGTTTTCAACTGGGATCACTGACTGGTAGTTAAACAGAGTATATACTCTTTTAAGTGAGCCTGAAATATCAGAAAACATGCAAGATATGGAAGGAAATTCAGAATAACCTGAAATCGTTGAGACATATGTCAGAACCGGCGTCCCTAAAGCTCACCACAAAGCACTTGGTAGCGACAAGGCTGATAACATTACCCAACTATGTCTGGTAAATGTGTAATAGAAAGCTGCAGTCAATCAAAACAAAAGTATAGAATGTACCCAAATGTTTGTTTAAAATAGGGTTTATTACTATTGAGATGGAAAATGACATTTTTTTCTTGTGCAAGACAACACTGGATAAGCATTCCATAAAGTCATCACTTCAGCAGGGAAATTTAAATACCAATCATACAAATTTAGAAGGAAAAAAATCCCCAGAATTTTGCCAGCTAAAAACAAACTCTTGGTTAGATTTACTATAATGCATTGCATTGTAAAAATCAAGCAAGCCATTCAAAAGGGCTTGACGTTATCTTGAAGTTCAAAACATTATCTTTTCCATTTCCTTTGTTGGATGGAGCTCATGGGATAGAAGATAATTTGGTAAAATTTTAACTATGGACATGGTCAGATGGCTGTTTGTGAAAATTAGAAAAAAAAAAACACAACAAAACTAACCTACCCCTTTATCAGGGCATTTGTGAACCACCTACTAGAAAATTATACTGATAAGTAGAAAAAAAAAAGTAACAACCTAGGATTTCTATGAAATGAATGGTAGCCCCAGAATCATAGAGTAGAAAACTGGCATGACCACCTATGGGGGTTTGTATATCGGCTTTGTATATCTGAACCGAGAAGAGGTAGCATAGGAAATACAATGCTTGCACAATTTGTGTTGAAAAAGAATGAGATTAACCCTTCTGTTTTAGTTTTAATTAAAAAAAATCAAGTTGTGATTGAGATACATTACATTAGTTCCAAGTGCACAACATGATTCAATATTTGTGTATATTGCAAAATGATTACCACAGTAAGTCTAGTTTACAGCTGTCATCACACATAAAGAATTTTTTTCTTGTGATGAGAACTTTTAAGATCTACTTTCTTAGCAACTTTTAAATATGCAATACAATATTAATAACAGTAGTTGCCATGCTGTACATTACACACCCATGACTTATTTTATAACTAGAAGTTTGTACCTTTCAACTTGTTTACCAATCTTTGCACCTCCCCTCCCACCTCTAGCAACCCTCAGTCTATAAGCTTGGCTTTTTTGTTTTTAGATTCTACATATAAGTGAAATTATATGGTATTTGTCTTTCTCTGTCTTATTCACTTAGCATAGAATGCCCTTGAAGTTCATCCACTTTGTCACAATTCGTAAAATTTCTTTCTTTTTTATGGCCAAGTAGTGTTCCATTGGTATACACTACATTTTCTTCATCTATTCATCCGTCGATGGACACTTAGGTTGTTTTGATATCTTGGCTACTATAAGTACTGCGACAATGAACATGGGTGTGTGGATATCTTTTTGAGTTAGTATTTTCATTTTCTTTTGAAAAATACCCAGAAGTGGAATTGCTGGATCGTATGATGGTTCTGTTTTGTCTTTTGAGGAACCGCCACGTTGGCTGCACCAATTTACATTCCCACCAACAGTGCACAAGGGTTCCTTTTTCTCCACATATTCACCCTTTGTTATTTCTTATCTTTTTGATAATAGCTATTCTAACAGTTACAAGGTGATATCTCACTGTGGTTTTGATTTGCATTTCCCTGATGATGAGTGATGTTGAGCATCTTTTCATGTGCCTATTGGCCATCTATATGTCTTTTTTGGAAAAATGTCTATTTAAGCCCTCTGCCCATTTTAAAATTGGATTGTTTTTGTTATTGAAAGGTAGGAGTTCTTTATATATTTTGGATGTTAACCCCTTATCAGATATACGGTTTGCAAATATCTTCACCTGTTAAGTAGGCTGCCTTTTCATTTTGTTGATGGTTTTCTTTCCTGTGCAAAAGCTTTTTAGTTTAATGTAGTTCCACTTGTTTACTTTTGCATTTGTTGCCTTCGCTTTTGGTGTCAAATCCAAAAAATCATTGCCAAGACCAATGTCAAGGAGGTTATGATCTATGTTTTCTTCTAGTTGTTTTCTGGTTTCAGATTTTACATTCAAGTCTTTAATCCATTTTGAGTTAATTTTTGTATATGGTGAACTCTACTCTTTTCCTTATATTTTCATGATAACTTATATTTCCTTATATTTCATGATAATAGTTATTCATTTTTATTTGATACTTTATTATTTGTTATATTAATTTCTGTGATATAGATTTGAAGATTACTTATTGGTAAAATACATAATGGACAAATATTTAATTAGCAATGTGCTTAGCAAAAACAATAGCAAGTACAAAAATGCATAGATGAAGAGGAGATTCTAAGACTTTACATAGTAAGCTGAGTGCAGCTCACTTCTCCTTTCCTTTCTCCAATCAGCTAATTAATTCTGTGCAGGTATGGCTTTAAGCTCTGTTGGATGTCCTGTGGGGAAAACTCCAAGGAACTCCAAGGAATGGTTAAATGCCTGGAAACTGACTTCTGGAAGTCATGGGGTGGGGACAAGAAAGTAGCATGTCCTGGAAGGCATGACCCATGGGACCTATGAATTCCTAAGGAAGGACCTTGTTGGGATGTTTGTCTTTTATATTCCAAGGAAAGAAACAGCAAAACGTGGGTTGACTCTTCCCTGGCCCTGAGCCTGGGAGAGAGTACAAAAGTATCTGAAATCAAGGAGGCCTCTTTCAGGCGCCCAAGGAAGCATTCTCTGTCCACTTGCATATCAAAGACCTATGGGAGTAGAGACCACCTGCCCAGGAGTGTTGCTACTTGGGTTCTCCAAGGATCATATGGAAGCCCCAGTTGGCCAGCCGAGAAAATAACAAATCGCTAAGGGAATTTAGCAGTTAGAGAGAAGATAATTTCAAACAAACTGAATAATGATGAGTAAAATAGAGCTTCCAGAGGAGATGAAGGATAATACATTTAAACAGAGAGAGAGGGTAGATGAGCAAGAGCACACTAAATACATGATTTTCCGTCAAACTATTTTACTGGATATTGAAGAGTCTCGGCTGGCCACTATTATAATGAAAGATCAAGTGCAAGATATATTCAAGTCACAGAAAAAAAAAATACAGATAGAAGCCTCCAGAAAATCAAACAGGTAGAAACAGGTGTTACAGGGGCAGAATATGGAAAAGTTGAAAAAGAGGCAATAATTTTTTTTTGAAGTACCAAGAAACTGTTTTCCTTGAGCAGAAGAAAAATTTGAAATCTGTTATAAGCAAGACTTACAGTATTTTCTCATGATTGTCTTAAAATAGTAATACCCCCAGTGGATCTTTGCTTAATAAATGTGTATTTATTGAGAAAACCAAATAATCAATGGAGACAGAAAAAGAAGACATGGTACATAGTGACACCTGATGCACACATTCACACTTGCACAAGCATACCTACACAATTGGCTAGGGAAATGCTGACAATACGTTGTCAAAGTGCCCTGTGAGGACACTTGAAGCAGAATGGTCATGTGGAAAGGAATTCCACATGCCTGGAATGGAGAGGGAGAAGACAAGTAAAAGAATTCCGAAGGACTCCTTCTTGGGAAAGGAGGAGAGAGTCAAGTATTTTAAATCTCCTATTACAGAGGACAGGGGAGGAGACAAGTTGATGAGTAACACAGCATCTCGGTTGTGGAAACAGAATGTTCTGGTGGGAAAATATTTAGTATTTAAAAATAGTCAGTGTGGACAGGCAAGATAATCATTGATGGAATGGGATAGTGCAGTAAAACTCCCAAATTAACAACAACAAAAATCCATCATGCTAGATGACAGCATGATTAAACTAGAAAAAATTGGAAAAAGGAAAAAAAAAACACAGCAATATAAAATAAATAAGATAAAGTGGAAAGGAAGACATAAAATTAAATATATTGGTTATTTTATTATTTATAAATAGGACTTTTCCTTGAAAAGACTGNGAGTCAAGTATTTTAAATCTCCTATTACAGAGGACAGGGGAGGAGACAAGTTGATGAGTAACACAGCATCTCAGTTGTGGAAACAGAATGTTCTGGTGGGAAAATATTTAGTATTTAAAAATAGTCAGTGTGGAANCTTCGTGCATCCTGTGTCTAGCACTGTGCCTGACACACACACACACACACACACACACACACACACAAAGAACATGTGCAGTAAAAGTGAACTCCTGTATGAAGAGATGAGTCCATGAATACTGTGGATTCTGTTGCTCAGCTTCCTTCGCTTTTGTCCTCCCTAGTGACAGTGATGGGGGTGACTTCCTGCCGAGAGGCCCACTCATGATGACGACAAAACCTGTGCCTTTGTAGACAGATGTCTTCTGTTTTTTGACCCACATGCATAGCTGCTGAATGATGCTGTGGATGTGTTTTACTTATGTTCTGTTTCCTGAACTGCCGACTGTGTCCACAACTGCAAGATTATTTGTTTCTTCGTTCTGGCCATTGTGTGATGACAGTATGGGGGTCAGATTGGGGGCAGAAGAAATGTTTCAGAAGCTCTATTAAGTGACCCAGAAGACGTCTTTACCTTGCAGATGGTGTTTCATACGAATTTTCTAGTGTCCTGCTGGGAAGCCTTCCTTGGCTGAT